>NW_024525156.1:10154255-10162575 GCF_017590135.1 Pyrgilauda ruficollis
GGGGGGGGGCATGTCAAGTACCAAATAGCATTAATTAATGAGTCTAAATTTTAATGATTTTATCAAAGTCCTGAAAAATATTTACAGGCTGTCCTTTAATACAAGAATGTTGTAATGAAACCACTCATCATTCACCTGATATAAAATATGAATGCTAACTGTACAAGCATCTATGTTTTGGCATTTCTCCAAAGTTAAGGAAAGTAATGTTCTGCTTTTAAAAGCAAAATTACAGATGTATGTTGCAAAAAAGTATGTGCTTACAAGCCCCAAAACTTTTAACAAATCCACTTAAATGAGTCATGTGCACGGAGACACTCTTTGAGTTTTGCTCTGCAGTGGAGTCACAACAGTCATTAAAATATATTAAGCTCCCCAATAAATAGAGCAAGTGCTCATCATAATATAATGACTAAATTATCACACAATGGTCCTGTGGAGGAAACTCACTGCATTTCAAGAATGTTATACCTCTTTTCCATTAAAAAAAAGGAAAAAAAAAAAGAAAACAAAAACAAATAAACAAATAAAAATCCAAACAAACATAAATGGGGACATCTCCTGTCTCAATTCAGAACTAGAAAACTTATAGGTATAGCCATGACAAAGCATAGCCAACATGCTACAATAGTGTAACAATATAATCCAAACTGGCTTCAGTAGCACAGTAGGTATTAATAGCTTTAGGAAATCAGGCATCACCTGACCTATGTAGTCTGAAAGAGCTCAAGTTCATTAGCCTTCAAGTCACAATGCAAAGCTACATAGTCAGTTGTCTTCCTGCTGGCTTTCCTTGTGAGGTATTTATAAACCTCCTGAAAAGGTTTTCATCTAGGAGGCTACTTTTCAAAGGTTCTTACAAAGCAACATCCCTCTGGTCATCTTTTCCATTCATCTGCCTCATGGCTAAAGAAATATTATCAAAATAATTGTGCCCTATTTTAATTTCCCTGAATCCGGCTGTTGTTCCACAACTTTCTCTGTTTTAGATCCAGAACATGACAAACCTTCCTGACATAGCTCTCTAATCCAGCAGAAAATTAACCTAGGGGAAAAAAATTACTAGGGAAAAGCAGCAACTTGTTGGCTGAATAATTTTGCACACATTCTCTGTAAGCTGCTTTGTGCTCTCTGAGGATCAGTTCGCTAGTAACACATATCCATCTACTAACCCCTCCTTAACAGAGCAAGAGGTCTCCAACATTATGTTTTTCCCTAATAGTTTAAAATATGGTTGGTATTAGAATGATGCAGTTGGTTGAGTGGGATCTGAGAAATATAAAGACCTCCTCCAGGATAATATTCATGTAACATGATCACTCTCCCGAAGTCCTCTAAACCTAATGTCCAATTTATAGCACACAAATGGCATGCATGGTCAACCTAATGCATTTCTGCAGTCCCAGCAGAAAGTTGGGGACTGAACCACCACACTTGGCCACTGTGGAACCCACTCCCTATCTAAAAGCTGTGCACAGTCTGCATGCCCATAATGGGCCTGCTAAACACCTGGGAAGAGGTACCTGCTGCTTGAAGGGACTTATGGCAGCAGGTCACATGAAATGTTCCAGGATCAGGAGCTATCTTCCCTCTCTGCTGCCTCTTGGCACACTTCTGGTGCACTCACTCTGTTAATGCACAGGGAACTGTATGCCTTGGATAGCTGTCCTGAGAGTATACAAGATAACACTGGAAGAAGCTCAACCAGCTAGAAATGTTGAGTTCCATTTGAAAAAGTGTTAGCTTGCTGGTTGTCTTGACATTTTCCAAAATCACTTAGAAGGGTTTCTTGTAGAAAGCTACACAGGATTTAAAAGTGTTAGTTATGCATTCATTGAAAATGAATGAGTATAAGAACAAACATTATATTTTTCAACAAGTTTTCTAGAAGAAGTTTCTTAGATGGTTCATAACTTTAAAAAAAAATACAAAAAAACAACTGAACATGCAATGCTAAATGGACTGATTATTTTACACCTTCCCTCCTGCAAATAGAAAAATATTTAAGATCTCTCTAGCCTGAATAGTCAAGATAATAACTCTGAGCTCAAATTCACTATTATGAATGCAAGAATTCATGCTTTAATGAACAGCAAATATATAACAAATTTTCTTCATCAGCAAAGTGAGTGGAAATTGCGTGTAATAAATGATGCGTAGCTTTTTTCTTGATTTTATTACTCCAGTAAGAAAGCTTATTATTTATTGAAAGACCAAATGTAAAACATACAAGAAATAGTGATTGAGGCCTGTAATCCAGACATAAATTACTTTCCCAGTATTTTTATATATTGGCAGTTGCCATGAGCAGTTAATGGCTAACATGCTACAATGCTCATATGCCCTAGTTTTATTTCACCTCTCCTGAAAGCCAAGATTTTACATATAGAACAGTCAGTACTTCCCAAGTAATACAATAGATCAGTGTTAAAAATACCTTTTTACAGTCAAATGAAATCTTTCTCACTACTGAATTAACTAAAGGAGCTACTTCCCCTTAGGAATTACTGTTTTCTTCAAATACGCACAAACACATGGATATGCACTCCAACACCCCAAAAATTAATAGCAGCATTATTGGCCTGACACCATTGCTAACTTACTAAATTTTTCCCTAAAAATAGGAGGGTTCTCTGCTGAAGGAGCACTTGTATTTTACATGCAGAACGGGACTCACAAAGACAGTCCGAAACCTGCCTCTGATATCTCAAATGTCTGCCCTGCAATTACAGAGATTGTGTTCATGTTGCTATTTTTTAAAATTATTTGTTCTATCAGTAGTCATATCATCAACATCAGAACAGGACTGAAAGTTTGACTGAATACAAGCCTGAGAAATTTCATCCCAATATGAAGCATCATCTTAAGTCTTCTTCAAACAGCTGCCCAGTACATAAACATTTACAAGTAAAAGAGACAACAAGATTCTTTTCTCTGGGCAAAATATAATTACTGAAAATTAAGGCAACCATAGTCTCTTGAACCAGAAATTTTCCTTCACAGCTTTCATACCACCGAGCAAGAACAAGATGTATAATAAACAGAACTCAAATCCAATTGTATAACTTTTATAAAACAATATATTACTGATTTGGTTAAGTTGACTAATCATAGAATTCAAATAAATTCTTTCAAATAATAATGAAAATGCACATTCCCATCTGTGACCATAAGACATGTTGGGCCAAAAAATTGCTCAGTCTAGTGCCACACAATGTTACCAGTAATTTTTACATGCTTTTAGAGTACCAAACATTTTTTTACTTTTTTAAAAGTTAATATTAATTTCTTTGTATCTTTGCAAAGAATATGTGTGTATACACTTACCATATATACTCCCATAACTGTGCTGTAAGAGCTTAATAGCAATTAATTACAAAACAACACAGTGCATGATGGAGACACTGGAACAGGCTGCCTAAGGAAGGTGTCAATGTCCCATCCCTGGCAGTGTTCAAGGCTTTGAGTAACCTGATCTAGTGAAAGATGGCTAAACCCACGGCAGGACAAAGCAGTTTGGATTAGATATTCTTCAAAGGTCTCTTTCAACCTAAACCATTTCATGATTCTATGATACACTTGGAAATACCAAAATGAGGAGTCAATCAAATAGAGTGGGTTGTTTTCCACAGGAATACTACACAGGGAGAAGACGTGCTAGGAAGTATTTAGACCACCTATACTGAATCATGTACTTCTATATCTAGCAGGGAGAGGCAGATTTCTCCAAAGAATGGTTCTTGAAGATAAAAAAACTTGAAGATATCTGATAAGGAAGAGCCTGCTGGTCCTACCACATCACTCATCCCATCTGCTAAGTGAAGACAATGCAGCTGATCCCTCTTGTAAAGTAATTTCAGGGTTCAATATTACAGTAGACTGTGCAGTACTACAAAGAACAAAAATCTCACAGATCGTCACTACAGTTCTAGGATAGAAATGCAGCTGGTACCTCAGTTAGCTTGTGTATTTTTACACCACACTTCACAAACAGCCTTGAAAATTTGGCCTTGTAAGCACTGGATAAATTGTACTGAAACCTAGGTAAGGTGAAGTAAGAATGGAATAATTTGTCTGTGACCTAAATATACTTACTTCCTTTTGCAAGAAGATCGGCTTAAAAGAAGCAAACAATTTCACAAGGAGTGGTAAGTAAAGTAATGCTTTGTCTTTTCTATGATAACAAACCCAGCTTTAACGCTACTCAAATTTGAATAAATTCCATAAAAATATAAATTACAATTGCCATCAAGCAAAACTATATTTCTTACAAGCCTCAAGAAACTGCTGAATGTATTTTTATTATATAAGGACTGCAGATGTGCAAATGCTACCAAGTTGCCTATCGGTTACTTATAAAGCTGCATAACTATGTTATTCTGGTAGTGTTCAATCCACAAAGACATTACTTAAAAAAAAAAAAACAAAACCAAAAAAACCAAAACCCTGAAATGACAACTTCCTCCACATAAGCACAACGCCTAAATAGGAGATCAGCCTTATTCACTCCTTTCAAACCTCAAACTTCTTTATTTTAAATTCTGTTGATTCTCTTTGTGCACATTAAAACTAGTCAAGGAAAAAAAAAAAAGTAATGATAATTATTAAAACCATATTTTAAAACATTTCAGTATTAACTGTTTTAAAGAAAAAACCTGGTTTTGGGGAAAAAAAAATCTTATCCTGGCAATGTTTGTTGTCCCTTATATGACACATGATTTTTTTAGCCTTCAAGTCAGAAGCTTCTTAAAAAATCCACTTCCATTCTTTGAATTTCCAAATTTTCCATGTAACTTCATTTGCTGGAAATGGATAGGAAAATTGTGCATAATTCAAAACTGAAGGAACAGAGTAATGGAGACAATACACTTTAGTGTTAGGTTCTGCAATATTTTTTAAACAGTATCATGTAATATTCATTGTTCATTCTATAATTATTAGGCAATGGTCATGTGCTTTAGGGACTTGTCCAAATCTGCCAATCAAGCATATGATGAAGTTTAAGCACTTACCCTGATTTATCACCAGACTATACACATACTATTTAAACTGCAGCTCTACTGATAATGGAAAAATAAGTTTTCCACCATAATTATGTTAGTGAGATATAAGTGCTGGCTTACATAGACCTGTGTAGGCTATGCTGGGATTTTCATGTGGAGTTTCTTCTTATGACCTTCGTACATGTACCATCTTCTTCTAAGAGAAGATGCATTGAATCTCTATTATGAATGAAATCACTTTTTGTTGTTGGGGGGGTTTTGCTATCCGTTTTGTCTGCTTCCTGCCCTGTCAGCTGCCACCTTTATTTTGCGTTGCCTATAAGCAATGAAACTCTGCCCATGGTGTCATGATGGGTGATTTAGGCCCTTTTGCAGGACTGGTCTGCCAGGGCTAACTAGCTGTTAGCTGTCCAAACAGGAGCTCATGTTCATCTGCATGGAACAGATGACTCACTGGTATTTAGCTGGTTTTATTCAATCTGATAAGACTGTTAATTTTTAGCACGAATTGTATTAACAGAAATGTAGCTCTTAACCAGGAGCAGGAGCTATAGTTAACAGAATTTTTCATACCTTTCAAGTTTCATTTATCAGCCAGAGATAAAGGTTGAAATCTTCCATACGATCATATTGAGAACTAGTAATTAAATTGCTCATAATTTTAATGTTTAGAGCTCACACATTAAATGTTTAAGAGTTCAGAGACAAAATTATTTAAAAAAATAAATAAATAAATAAAGTCACTTTTAAGTACAGATTATTCCCTGAGGGGTATTATGTAAATTTTACGCACCACAGGAACTTCAGTTCTGGTGCAGCAACAACTGTGCCTCTCTGGCATGCACACATGCACCCTCATACACTAATTTTGGATGTTGAAGACATTTATCCCCAGTTGTTTTATAACTTTGCATATGTTCACCAGAAGTACTACCATGAATTAGCACAGCATGCACCAACAAAGTGGCTGAGTTACAGTCTCTGCATTGCAGGACAAACACACTAAACAACATTTTTAATGTAGGTGGTAAAGAACAATGCTCTCAAATTAAGCTACTTGAGGAATTAAACTAGACAAAGTATAAAAACTTTGACTGGCATTTTGTCCTAACAGCAGAGTCAACAATCCTATCTTAGAAAGTCTTACAGTATCTTCAGTACCTGCAAGTGAAAGGCATTTAGTTTTGGATCTCATGTGTAAATGGTTTAGTCAGCAGCACAGTGCCCCCTAAGCCATGATTGTGCACTGAATTTGGTCCTATTTAAAGGAAAGTGCTGCCTGACACACTATTTCTCCAGTCAATTTTTAGAAAAAAAGCAGGCAACAGTGAATGTGTTGGTTTGGTTGTTTTCTTGATTTGTTTTGTAGGTTTCTTGTTGGGTTGTTTGTTTGCTTTCTGTTTGATTGACATTTTCTAAGCAGAAATGAAAAAGTTATTTATTGTAGTCCTTAGGTAGGATGATTAGTAACTTTAACTACAAAAGAAAAACATTACATTGTTTCCATAGGTACACATAACAAAAAAAAGAGTCACACCTTAATTTGTATTAGGTAACTATACCATACTATGTCTTCTTCAGAAAAATATGAAATGAAATAAAATGAAATATTCTGTCAAAGGCAGTGAAGTAGGTTAAAGAAGCCTTTTGGTTATTTCTCTAAATCTTCTTACCTTTACAGTTAGGCAAAATGCCAAACATGGCAAACTTTTAAATTAATTTTATATTTGCCCTGAGAACAAACAGTTACTATTATTCAGCAGAGGACCATTTATGCAGAAGGAAGGCTTCAGTGTTTTCACATAACTGTGTATGGTTGACTGCAGCACAGAAGTAAAGATTTGTAAAGGAAGGAGTTATGCCTAGTATCTCAGAATGAAAAATACATTCTGTACCTTGAATATAGGCAGTGATTTTATCACCTGTACTAACTGAAGTCATAATTTTACCTGTGTTTTCCATTGTATTTCCTTTGATTGTGAAAAACTAATGGGGCATTGATGCACATGAAATTGAATTTATCCCAACCCCTAATCTGAATGATAAACTACATTGAAATATAAGAAATGCTCATAATGTTTTACAGAGATTCAGTCAGAGAAATACATGCAGGCATATACATTTGCCACATTTCATTGGCTTCTGTACCCTGTCCTCCTTGTATCTTGTCACTCATGTACACAAAACAGACTCACAGGCACACACAGACACATACACACACACACAGGTTCAGTACCATGTTGTTTTCAGAGACACACATTAGCGAAGTCATCCTAGGGAACTCCTTGCTTGCCAAAACACTCAGTTCCAGATTACTGACAGTTCCATTAGTCAAAATGTGGTGTGAACTAAAGGCACATAGTAGTTTTTGTTCATTAGGAAAGGTACTACTGGGGTGGGCTAGGAGGAAATGGAGAGAGGATTTATTTCTGCCTGTGCATTATTTACAGTGCCCTTTACACAAAGTAAAGTTAGGTGACTGCTTAAGCTTTAACAAGCAGCTAAAGGTAAATCTGCAGGAGGTCTTCTTTTGCTGCAATTTCAATCCTGTTATCAAATATAATGTTACAGACATGGGGGGAGGGGGGAAGGGGGGGGGGTGAACCCAAAACCCTGAAATTACTATTCAAATACCAAGCTTAATGTTCTTCACATATAGTTCAACATGGCATGCGGTTTTATTGTATAAAAAAGATTCACATATGTGAGCTGAGCTAAAGAATCTGTCTGCCATCACCATTAAAATGCATCTTTATATTATCCCCATAAGTTAAGGAGCAGAACTGTAGGTATTACGAACACGGTCACACACAAACACATACACAGAGCGCCGCTACCTTTCTATGCCTGTATTTTGCAGGTCCCTTTGCAACTGCCTCGGATAAGCAAACACGTTTCTACAGCACCACAAGGGTAAGGCTTACGTACCAGCGGCAACTTTAACACAGACAAATTACAGGTTGTGCACCCACTACGACAGCATTATTGCACAAAATATTTTGCGCTACTTAGAAGGCTGTGTCAGCAGCACCGCTGTCCAGAAATATCCATGTTGCCACATATTAAAGTGTCATTTTATTTAAGCCTTACCTTGGCTGACTTGCCCTAACTGGTGACAAGGCACTTTAATTTATAAGAAGCAAATGGGGACTTTTCGCAGTGCTGGCGGCACAGCTGCTCGCCGTCCTCAGAGAGGTACCCGGCCCCGGCTCCGCATCCCTCGGAGCCCTGAGCCCCGCGCCGCCGCTCCTGCAGCGCCGGCAGCCCGGGCGATTGGCCGCGCCGCCCGCCCGCCCCCGCCCCGCTCCGCGCCCGCC